>NW_026998399.1:0-1767 GCF_035044405.1 Drosophila montana
ATGTGTATGGCAGTATTATTGGATGCCGATTCAGGAGAATGAGTCTTTCTAGTGCATAAGAAATCTCGTTGCTGTCAATTTCAATAGTTGACGGGAGCGACAATCGTTTGCAGAGCTTGAAGAAGCGATAGAGCGATATGAGCGTATCCACTATAAGCAACGATAGAAGTACAATAATATTAAACATTTGCCTAAACCTAAACAAATTGTCCTGAAACATTTGCATATATTGATTCCCAATCGATTAACTGCATATTCATATGAGCGTACCCACTATAAGCTAGTGTGAAAGTACAACAAAATTACACATTTACCTAAACTAAACAAAAATTTGTATATGGGTCTGCATAGTAAGCTTCCCAATCGATTAACTGCATGTGCATATGAGATTACCCACCATAAGCTAGGATAGAAGTACAACAATATTACTTATTTACCTAAACCAAAAAGTAGATTTTCATATGGATCTGCAAATAAACTGAAACAAATTTTCATAAAAATTTGCATATATAGATTCCCAATCGATTAACTGCATATACATATGAGATTACCCACTATAAGCTGGTTTTAAAGAACAACAAAATTACACATTTACCTAAACCTAAACCAAACTTTTTAATGGATCTGCATAAATAGCGTCCCAATCGATTAACTGCATATGCATATAAGATTATCCACCATAAGCTAGGATAGAAGTAAAACAATATTACTAATTTACCTAAACTAAAAAGTAGATTTTTATATGGATCTGCAAATATAGATTCCCAATCGATAAACTGCATATACAACGAGATTACCCACTCTAAGCTGGTGTTAAAGTAAAACAAAATTACATATTTACCTAAACCCAAATAAAAATTTGTATATGGATCTGCATAGTAAGCTTCCCAATCGACTAAATGCATATGCATATAAGATTACCTACCATAAGCTAGGATAGATGTACAACAATATTACTTATTTACCTAAACTAAAAAGTAGATTTTCATTTGGATCTGCAAATAAACCTAAACAAATCTTCCTAAAAATTTGCATATGCAGATTCCCAATCGATTAACTGCATATACATATGAGATTACGCACTATAAGCTGGTGTCGAAGTACAACAAAATTACGCATTTACCTAAACCAAAACAACAATTTGTGTATGGATCTGCATAATTAGCTTCCCAATCGACTAACTGCATATGCATATAAGATTACCTACCATTAGCTTGGATAGAAGTACAACAATATTACTAATTTACCTAAACTAAAAAGTAGATTTTCATATGGATCTGCAAATGTAGATTCCCAATCGATTAACTGCATACACATTTGACATTACCCACCATAAGCTAGGATAGAAGTACAACAATATTACTAATTTACCTAATACCTAAACCAACATTTTTATATGGATATGTATAATTTACCTAAACTAAAAAGTAGATTTTCATATGGATCTGCAAATGTAGATTCCCAATCGATTAACTGCATACACATTTGACATTACCCACCATAAGCTATGATAGAAATACAACAATATTACTAATTTACCTAATACCTAACCAACATTTTTATATGGATATGCATAATTCCCAATCGGTTAACTGCATGTGCATGTGAGCAATATTAAACATTTGCCTAAACCTAAACAAACTTTCCTGAAAATTTGCATAATTAGATTCCCAATCGATTAACTGCATATGCATATGAGATTACAAACAATATTACTTATTTACCCAAACCAAAAAGTAGATTTTCATATGGATCTCATTGTTGACT
>NW_026998400.1:0-1415 GCF_035044405.1 Drosophila montana
TGGTGAATTTTAAGAGTTTTCCGATTTGCATAAAAGTTGTTTGATTCCCGTCCGATCAGTTTCAAAATCACTTTCAAAGCTTTTTTGATTTTATAACATACGTGCCACGGGCAAGGCCGGGTTATACCCGCTAGTATTTAATAAAAACGTACTCAAGTCTATAACAGTGCTGTGTAAAAGGCGGCAACAATATCAAGCCAAGGGGTGCTCCTTAGGACAACATTCAAACTAGATGCAATTGCAGTTGTAATCTTGCGCGGCTATATACTTTTAAGCACACTTTATCATAAATATATAATAATTATTGTAAACACATACCCCTTAAAAAATTTATGAGTTTATTTAATGTTTTCTAGTTGAGTAAAATTTGCGCATACAACTCATTACATCGCACTTCACTAATGACACGTTACAAAGTTGCCTCGTGCAAGACAGAAACGACAGAAAACGAACGAGAATCACAAAAAAAAGTAAGTAACATACATAACAAAAGGCAGCGCGCGCGGATTTCATTGAACTTGATTATGCACATTTTTGTTGCCTATACAATTTTTCGATTGAATAATCTAGGAATTTTGCTACTTCATATTGTTCTTCATTAAATTTTTGGAACTAAGCACAGACCTCGCAATAAAAATATGCTTTCCCATTTTCGTATTGATCGCCATGCATTCATTGCATGACCATTCGGTAACGGCTTTCACAACGATCAGTAATGCATAGCACCACCATTGTATACAATCACTTACCAAACAGCATATAGATTGGACAACCAGTACAAATGCTGGGGACCAGCGTTTTCAGTGCGGCTGGTCCAAAGTCGCTTTCGTTTTTGCATGCTCTCACAGCAAGAGAGTAAGAAGTACACCTGATTTGTGTAGAAGAACGGCATCGCTGTATTTTTATCTTTTTATCTCGCTCCCACTACAGGCTTACTCTCAGTGCTCTTTCGTTTTGTTTATGTACCGTTTAAATATTTGTGTGTGTATGTGGCCGCATAAGCAAAAATACCCACAAATTTAATTTTTCTCAAATATCTTCCCTTTTGAAGGTACGAAAAATATGAAATATTGAAAGGGTTTGCCACGTCGATGCGAACTTCTTGCATTTTAGCTCGTTATTGTTGGAAAGGGTACCTAAGCGTTGGCATGTGTGCATTTAAAAGTTTTTGACTTGCTATTCAAGCATACTTGCATATTTTGTATATGAATATTAGCATTTATGCGTTTGTGTGCCTGTTGGTTGCCTGCCTGTCCCTTGCAAGATTTAAAGTTTTTGTGATTTCAGAATTTTGAGCTTTACACACAGACACAAATGTGTGTGAATGGGCAGATCATGGGCGCAAAAGAAAATTGCATTATTGGTACGCGCAAAGACACTATAAACACTAAGATGAGTAAAGCAAAACAACAAAA
>NW_026998401.1:0-3897 GCF_035044405.1 Drosophila montana
TTCTGGCTGTTTCTCCTTGGCTGACTTTGACTGCCACGTTATCTAGGCTAGTGACCTCCATAATGAGTTCAAAGAGATCATTTAGGTCAGCAATACTCACAACTATTTGCGGTGGCTTTGGGATATTGTTAAGATGATTGTTCGTATTGGATACGTTGTGTTGCAGGTTGTTGGCTGTGTCACTTGCATCAGTACTATCATTAGTAATATTCTGATGAGCAGCCTCAGAAGCTCTAGTAGGACCTTCATTTGTAACTCTAGAACTTTCGTCAACATGGCTTCCACTGGTAAATTCCATGTCCATATCCATGTCTAGCAAGGCAAACCTGTTGCTAGAGTTTACCATGCTAGTTGATGCTGAGGGTGAGACCAGCTTCAAATCTTTGTTTGGCCTCTTATTTTTCAATTTTTTTCGGTCTGCCACCAATAGCAGCTCCACTGAGTGTAGGAGCGGCAATGTCTGAGGAGTGTTGGGTGCTACAAGCTCCATGGTTATCCATGCCGCCAGGGCTCATACTGCTGATTGCAGAAGTTGCGGCAGTTGCCGTGGTGTATGTAGTTAGTGTGTTGGTTACTGTGCTGATGTTCTGAGTATCAGTACATAAAAGGCGGTTAAAAAACTCTGTCCTGATCTCCAATGGTGATTTCCCAGCTACTTGGCGCATTAATTGATAATCAATCTGCTTATTACTAAGCTGAGAGTTGGAAAAAAGGTTATCATCCATTTTAATTTGATTTGTGTTACTTAGCTGATAAGCGCGGCGTTTATTGCCCCTCTTGTACGGCTGCGCGCAGAGAGAGGGGTAATGTTCTGCCCAAACGGGCAGCTAGTGGATTCTTGTCGCTCTACACGAGTGTTTTGTTGTTGTCAAACTGCCGACACTGCATTTGGCAGCGTCCGAAATTTACGGTTTATGCTATTTTAGCACACTTATGTAGATTGCACAATAGATCAGCACTTGCTTTGTCTATGCACGACTCAACCGTTCTCGATGAGAGTAGATTACCGAAATTTAATTAAATAAAAACGAATTTGGTATGCAAACAGCACGTTTTTTTCACAACTATAAAAACTAAAAACAAGAGGTTCTAGTCGGGAGCTCCCGACTAGGGGATACCCAGAACCCTCCTATTCCAATACCAAATGCAGCTCGCGCTACGCGCTCGTTTGCTTTAGAAGTAATAAAGATAAATAAATAAAAAAAATAAGTTCCCTTGGCAGGTTTCGGACTCGCAACTGACCGCATTACTGGCTCTCGCCTCTACTAAACAGCCACACAAAAAAAATAGTTTCCTCGGTAGGGTTCGAACTCACTACAAGCTGCACTACTTGCCGCCGCTTCTACCCAACAGCCACACTAATAATTGAGTCTCACTGAGAAGAAAACATATTAAAATAGCAGCACAGTAAACAATACAATCGCAATTGCAATGCTGTTGGTAGAATTCAAAGCAGACGCGTATGAATGTGTGAGTGTACAAGTTAACAACTAAGTATAATCATACACAATGTATTGCCCTAGCAACTAAGTAGCTTTGCATAAGCAATGCTGACGCGCCAAAGCTGAGTTCAGCGCTCTGCGTTAAGAACGGCCTGCAGTGGTAAGCTGACACTTCCCATTCGCAGTCCTGCGCTGCGCTGTATGGAATGCTGAGTCGGCCTGCCGACCATGACTTTGTGGCGTGATGCATTGGCGCTTAGGGTATTCATATACTTTGATATCATTTCTGTACTTCAGTTTTATATTGTCTCTCGAAGAAAGCAAACGCTTATACTTTTACTACTGAACCACAAGGCCTTCCCAACATAATCTTCGGACAACACCACCAGGATACATCTACCAGGGGATCTGGATCATCATCATTCCACAGGGATTACATAATTACCAAGGAATCTGGAATATCAGCATCACCTTCCGAAGATTACTTAATTATCAGGAAAACTGGGATATCAAGAAAAACAAAAACCTATCTGGCTAGTTAATGACATGTAAGTTTGCAAGTGAAATCTATGGTATGACCCAAGAGTACTTAAAGTCAATTCACACAAGTCGCCAAGTAATGGTTACGACTTCTTAATAGAAAAGTTATTTTTTCAATTGCATACTTTTAGTGCATTAAATTTGTTCGTTGCATACTTTCGGCGGAGTAAATTTTCTGTTGCTTACCAAAATTTTTTTTTTTTTTTTGGATTTTATTTCTATTAAGTGTAGAACCTGTACCATCATAATTTAGTACCTTAACAACACATGGTTGGCAAATGTAATTAAAAACCGAACCCCATACCGCTGTATGAAGATTTTAGATGCAGGTAGTCTTACTGTCGTCCAATCGTGTTGGCAAAACCTTGCCGTTTAAGTCGCCTTAAAGGTCGGGCAGGGAGTAGTCTTCTTGCGAGCAGGGAGCGGTGTCTCAGCAATCTTTCGCTGTATCTGCTTGTGTGCCTTCCAATCGGTTCCTCGACTGTATGCAGTTTGAGGTCTTTATGGAGCGTGGAACCGCGTACGTACCAGGGACAGTTCGTTATCTGACGTAGTACCCGATTCTGCAATACCTGTATACGTTTATAATTGGATTTGGCTGCGATCCCCCAAATCTGCACTCCATAAAGCCATATTGGCAAAATACAGTGCACGTATACAGCTCTTTTGCATCTAAGCGGCAAGGTGCTTCTTTTTTTGTTGAGCCACCGCAGTTGTATACCTAAATAAAAAAATAATAAAATAATTAAATAAATATTGCATACTTTTGCTGAAAGACAATTTTTAGTGCATATCCCAAGGTACATTTTTTCTCTTGCTGCTAACAGTAAGTGACAATCGAAGGGATTCAGTTGCAGTTATACAATTTCATTCCATCTCTTGCGCGACAAGCTCATAAATCTGCCGATCATTTGTGTTCGGCGAAAGTGTATTTGTGTAGTGCCAACCAACAGCTAATGAGTTGGACAGGTGCTTATAGGGACGTGAAACTTGAATACGATAGTGAGGTTAGCTTGGAAGCGGAAAAAGTTAGATGTGTAATAGATCAGCCATTAACAAGTACCCTGGTAGATAACACAGTCAGATGCAAGCACTCGTTGACAATGCCGTCAGACAGGCATTGGCGTAGCAACAATCTTAGTTACAATCCCAAATAAACTCGTTAGTTACTCAGGTGCATAGTTTGCATGTGGAAGCACCTCAGATCATCACATATGAGAAAGTATCTGTTAGTTCTGATGTTAGGTGCGATATTCCACTTGACATAATCAAGACTGTTCCAGAGTTCACTGGTACTCAAGATGGCTATGTAGAATGGAGGCAATCGGCCTTATATGCGTATGAACTCTTCAAGCTGTTGCCACCTTAAGGAACAAAATCAGGGGAGCAGCTGGAGACCTCCTTGGAAATGGTCAGACAAGGCGACATGTCCCTGATGCAGTACTACGACGAAGTCGAGAAAAAACTGACACTGATGACCAATAAGATTGTAATGTCACACGATCAAGACGGCGCCCATTTGCTCAACGCTGAAGTTAGAGCCGACGCCCTGCATGCCATCATTTCGGGCCTTAAAAAAATCGCTCAGAGCTGTGGTTTTCCCAGCACAGCCCAAAGGCTTACCTTCTGCTCTGGCTCTGGCCAGAGAGGCGGAAGCATGTATTGAGAGGAGCATGTTTGCAAATTCATACGCTAAGGCTGTGGAGCAGCGGGCTCCAGGGGCTGAAAACAGCAAGGGTCGTTCCCATGGCAAGCCAAGCAGGTTTAGCAAGGAAGACCATAACCAAGATAGGAACCCACACTTTGTCAAGCGCCAAAAGGGCAACCCCCAGGAACCGGCTAACAACGACAATCAAGCGCAAGCCCCACAGCCAATGGAGGTTGACTCCTCCTCCAAGTCTAGGCAACGCACTGA
>NW_026998402.1:0-2684 GCF_035044405.1 Drosophila montana
AGTTTAGTTATTATGGCAGAGATTGTAGTTTCATCTTCTACCTTGTACAAGATTGGGCCAGTTATCTTTGATTTGATAACTTCAACTGCCAAATCTTCTTGGTTGCCTTTTGTTCTCTCAACTATGCGTAGAGCTGTTAGGAACCGATTGAGAGACAGTTTTTTAACGTCAAATTCAGGGATAGATGATGAAACTTGTTTCATATATGCCCTATCCAAGGCTACTTGTTGTGACATTTTGTCGGTTTTCTCGATCGTTTCTGTATCGCTGTCGATTTCTGTGTCTATTAGTGCTTCAGACTCATCTAAGTCGTTAAGGTGGGTTTCATTAAAATCAGCCAATAGAGTTAGATCTTCTGGAACATTTATTTCAATTTTTTGTTTAATACCGATAGCTTTCAATCTTGTATTTAAGGATTGTATAAATTTGAGACACTGTTTGGAATGCTCTTGTGTGAGCTTATATTGAAGTTCATTTACTGCCTGTACTATGTTATTATATTGTTTTGCCAGTATCTGTAAATGGTATATTAGTGTTTCGACTTTAATTAATGTATCTTTATAAACGCATTTGTATGTCTTATCAAATTGATCTTTGAAGTCATTAATGGTTTTCGCTAATGTATTCTATTCCATAATATTTTAGGAATGCTTAACGATGCAGTCGCACCAGAAATATTATTGCCGGCCCCAGTATCGAGTAGTCTTGATTTATAATTTTTTACTTGTACATATGGCAATGTATATTCCGTTTAGGTTGATGGCTCTGCCCGTATAACGTTTTTTTTATTATTTTATTGTGTTTTATGTAAATGGTCGAATCAGTTGATTCGATTGTTAAAATGAGCAGTAAGATCCACAAAGATGGTATTTCTTCAGTGTGATCTACGATTTTGACATTATTGACCACGTTGGCCGTATTGTCTTTTGTTTGACTGTCGTCACTGCCAAACCAACCCATATTGTAAAAGATTATTATTTTTCAACAAAATTTATATTTTCTAACTCTGAGAGCAAGTGGAAATAAATTAAGGAAAATCTATCAATGGCCTTCTTGTTTTTGAATATGTTCACACAAGAAGTGTATCCGGCAGTCGCCATCCAACCGCCATGTAACTCCGGAACCAGTATATGAAAATTAAATTCACCTCACTTACACTAATACAATGTAAGGTACTCTGAAAATACAGAACAGAAGAAAAATAACCTTCAAGCGAACAAAACGTGTTTTTTTTCAAACCTAATTAAGAAAATTTGTGCAGAGCAGAAACGCTCCCCCAACGATACTTCATTTCGTAAAGTTCATCTGGAAGCCCTGCGGACGCCCTACTAAATCATTTGGTCCTTCGAGCCAGATACTTCTTCAACATCTAGCATATCCAGTTCGCCCCAGCAAAAATTGGTGGATCTGCAATAAAAGGTTCCAGGAACAGCTACAAATTCAAACAAGAAAAGTAGCAGTGCACCTACCTCAACTCGTCCATTGCCAAATTTCCGGCAACTCCAGTCCGATTTATTCATATTTGTGTGTCTGAACATATTTTTTCGCTTCACATTGTCCGTGGTTAAAGCGAGAGGCAATTGTATATAAAAAATCCAAAAAAAAACCCTCAAATAAAATATTGTTCGTGGCCATAAGGGCATCTAAAAAGTGACAGATATTAAAAGAAATAAAACAGAAAGTGATTCCAAAAAAGGTCGCCATATTGGTGTCTGTAAGTTAACAACTAAGCATAATTATGTACAATATATTGCCCTAGCAACTAAGTAGCTTCATGTAAACAATGCTGACGCGCCAGAACTGAGTTCAGCGCTCTGCGCTAAGAACGGCCAGCAGTGGTAAGCTGACACTTCATATTCGAAGTGCCGCGCTGCACTGCATGGAATGCTGAGTCGGCTTGCCGACCATGCTTTGATGGCGTGATGCATTGAGGCTTAGGGTATTTGTATAATTTGTTTGTCCCCTGTACTTCAGTTTTATATAAACAGCGCGAAGCATAAGTCGCTATAATAAATATTCTGCTCCTGCACTCGTCGTTAAATCATATCTTTTATTATTGTCTGAGCCCAAGGCCAGCAATAGAAGTTAGTAAGCTTCACA
Source organism: Drosophila montana (assembly GCF_035044405.1). Taxonomy (NCBI): domain Eukaryota; kingdom Metazoa; phylum Arthropoda; class Insecta; order Diptera; family Drosophilidae; genus Drosophila; species Drosophila montana. Next base: position 2,101 of record NW_026998402.1, read on the forward strand.
ACATAATCAACAGTAAATCTCCGGATCAAGGATGACAACGCGGGATTCTCCGCATAACATTGGTTAACAACGGGATTCACGCATAACATTTGACAACGCGGGATTCGCCGCATAACGTTGTACAACAACGAGATTCACACATTGACATTAGATACTACGCGGGACCCCGTATTAATTAATAATTGGCGCCCAACCACTACAGAACCTAACTAGCGAGTTAATGTCATGTAAGTTCACAAGTGAAAAACAACGGCATGACCCAAGTGTGTTAAAGTAAACTTACATCAGTCGCCACGTATAAGTGCATTAAATTTTTGTCATTGCATACTTTCGGCAGAATAAATTTTCTGTTGCATACCCAAACAATAAAAAAAATTTCGTTGCATACTTTCGGCGGATACAAATTTTCTGTTGCATACCCAAATAATAAATAAATATTGCATACTTTCGGCGGAAAACATTTTTTCTGTTGCATACCTAAATAATAAATAAATATTGCATACTTTCGCTATAAATAAATTTTTTAGTGCATATCCTAAGGAACTGCTTTACATTTCCATTCCATCTCTTGTGCGACATTTTTA
>NW_026998403.1:0-15994 GCF_035044405.1 Drosophila montana
ACGTTATAATTACTTGTTTTGAACTTGGGTTTAGGGGAAACGGTAAGTTAATGGTCTGTGATCCGTTTTTACTATAAAATGTTTTCCTTATACGTATGGACGAGAATGTTTAAGTGTTATTGTAGCAATGATAGCTTAATTAATTTTCTTTTAAGATATCTGAAGGTGACTGGCATTTAGCTGTTCATTCGAGTTTGACATTCTTTTTACATTAACGTGTTATGTGACGAGAATGATTCGAGATATTTTTAATATAACGTCTGAATTATTTGCAAAATGCGACTGGTGTGCTTTCGACACACATTAAAAACTATTGTTAGGTTTTAAATAATGTGTTGTTCGGAACAACCAATGTCTATCAAGTCATCCATATACTTATAAACGAGAAAGAAATGCTACCTTCGGCTCGCCAAAGATTTATTACCCGTGCAGACCTAACATTTTCATATTGCTCAAAGTGCTTTGCCAGCATCTAAAAGGAAAAGTAGTTAATGCCGAGTATGATTAAGATATCTAGAAAAACAAAAAAGTTTTTTATACAACAACTTAATTTTTGACCGATCGTTCCTATGGCAGCTATATGATAAAGTGGTCCGATGTTGATAGGATTTTGCATATATATGAGGAGTATAGTAAAACTAATAAAACAAAAAAATGTTCTATACAAATTAATTTTCGACCGATCGGTCCTATGACAGCTATATGATATAGTGGTTTCGCATAAATGGAGGAAGCATAGTAAAACTAATAAATCTTGAAAAACAAAAAAATTTATTATACAACAACTTAATCTACGACCGATCGTTCCTATGGCAGCTATATGATAAAGTGGACCGATGTTGATAGAATTTTGCATATACATGAGGAGTATAGTAAAAAAGTATATTGATAAACAAAATATTTGTTTTTTTATACAAGAACCTACTTTTCGACCCATCGTTCCTATGGCAGCTATATGATATAGTGTTCTGGTCCAGCTGGATCCGACGTATGTACTGCGTGCAACAGAAAGAGGCACTGCTGCAAAGTTCATAAATATAGCTTTACAACTGAGAGACTAGTTCGCACAGAAACAGACAGACGGACAAACGGACATGGCTATATCGACTCGGCTGTTGACACTGATCATGAATATATATACTTTATGGGGTTGGAGATGTCTCCTTCTATGCGTTACACATTTCACGACAAAATTATAATACAAAATTATAAAAGGGTATAAAAAGCTTGAGCAGGTTCACGACCTGAAATGAAAATGAAATTAATTTAATCCGTACTTTTAATCCGTATGGACCCGAATCGAAGACAATAAGGCGCGAGGTCCAACATGTAAGTTCCGTTTGTGAAAGTGAACTATGATTGCTCGCGTTACAGGATGCTGGCGGGATAATATAATCGGATGTCGCGCTGAGAAGTCCAACGACGAGCCGGCCACCGATGCGGTGCAGGCCAAAGTCGTCAAGGTATGGCGCAAGAGAGGCCATTGAGCTAGACGGTTTGACAGGCCTTCCTTCCTTCAGTGCCATGAAGTCATCGCCAAGAGTAGCCATTTGCACTGATCGCAGCAACAAATGTGTGCCATGATGCACGTGGTCTAAAGATAGATAAGTTCCTCGGATTCAATTTTCAAATTTGTAAAAACAAGGAAAGACCCGTTGCAGCTTGGAGAACGAATTGATGAACTTGCAGCCAATCGAGAGCGCAAATTGCTGCAGTTCCCAGCATTAGCTGGTGTCGAAATTTTGGCAAGGATTCGACAGGTACACAGGAGACAGGCCACCCTTCCTTTCCCTTGCTGAGAAAACTCGGGCATGGGCCCATAATGGAGACCGTGGGAGCTCACTAGGCAGCGCTCCTCGTGAAATTATATCCGCCGGGTTTAATTCAGTGGGAATATGATGCCATTCCATGCCAGTGGTGAGCTCTTGGATGGCATATTTCGCTGAGAAGTTGAGCCAATAATGTAGCTCCGGTACAAAGTTCCAGCTTTGGTACAGAGATGATTTTCCCGGGCGCGACACGCGATTTGAAGCACAAGAGACGTAAGCTGGTATTGCCCTGGCACTTTGAGACTGTATAGACGCATGCTCCATAAGCGCTCAGGCTGGCATCACAAAATCCGTAAATCTCCACTGTTCTGTCTGATGAGAGTGCACGACGGGGATACTGGAATTGCTGAGTATGCTCCAAATCAGGGAAGAAGTTGGCTGTGCTTAAGTGTACAGGCAGGCTCTCATCCCAGTCCAGTTTTTCTCTCCAGAGATCTTGCATACAAATTATGGATTTTGTTATTACAGGACCAACAAGACCAAGCGGGTCGTAAAAGCGAGCAATTGCGTACAGGATTAATCGTTTTTTCAGTCTGGAGAGAAGGATAAAATAAAAAGGAAACAAACTAACGATTTCGGGATGTCTCCGCCTTCGTCGAACTTAAGAAGCGATTCTCTTCCTCTTCCTGTATGTTTTGGAGTACCTCTGTTTCGCTAGAACACCATTTTCGCAGTTTAAAGTTGCCCTTGGCGTGAAGTCCAGACGTTTTCTTCTTGAACTTAGCTAACACCAGAGATGAGATCATCCACGTATAAGTCCCTTTTACCAATGTCAGAGCCAATAGGGAATGTTTTCTGCTCATCCATGGCCAGTTGGTGCATAGCTTGCACTGAGGGGAACGATGCTGGTTTTGTGCCGTAGATGACGGTGTCTCATTTGTAAATATGTATCTTCTGATAATGAGACTCATGCCACAGGATACCTCTGCGGGTTCGACTCGTACGCATCAATACATTTTGCATATATCGCCTGTGAGGGCGACTGCAAATGTACGAAACCGCATCAGAACCGAAAACTTCTTCAGTTGGATGGTAGGACCTGCCATCAGTGCATCATTCATGTCCAGAGGTAGTAGCTGCCGAACCATCAAACACATCCCTTAGCTTGATTGTAGTGCTATCGTCCTTCAGCACGCAGTGATGTGGCAGGTAGCACTTTCGTTGGCCGAAAGCTAAGCTAACAAGTGACATATGACCCAAGTCATGATATTCTTTGATTAATGCTGCATACTGGGATTTCAAAATTGGATTGCAGTGTGGGTTTCTTCCTAAATTAAGGAATCGACGAAGCGCCTGTTAAAAGGAGTCACCCAGCTGATCCATGCCTAGTCGGAGCGGTAAATAAACCGTAAGCTCGCCAGACACCAGACGTTTAAAATTGGTTAAAATTGGTTATTCTACTACTGTTGTTCTGGACCACCTGGGAGGTAGGTTTGTAGCGTAGCGTGATCCGCATTTTCCAGCCGTTGGCAACGCTTTTCAATGAAGGATGCATTATTGTATCTTCATCCTCCCAGCTAGCTTGCGTAGCGCTATCTAGTTTTTGCAGCAACGTGTGTACTATTATGCAACCGGCGATCTGTTCCACACTGCCAATCGATTTTAACGCCCGTAGATGGGAGTAGACCTCGTCTGAGAATTCGCGCAGTTGTGTCGACGCACCCTTATCCACCTTTCTTAACCCCAAAATTTCAGTGATGTGTGCCTGAAAATCAAGACGCTTGTTATTAAAAAGCTTATCAAGCACTTCTAAAGCGGCAGCATAGTTAGCGTTTGACATTTCCAGTGAGCGAATTGTATCCAGTGCTGTTCCTTTGAGGCATGACCGTAGATGCTGAAGTTTTTCATATTGGTCAAATACGGATCCTTATTAATGGCCGTGGTGAACATGTTTGAGAAATCGGCCCATTCTGTGTACCCTCCACTAAACTCCGGCAATTTAAGTTGAGGCAATCGAGAGTGGTTTGGAACGACAATTGAATTGAAAGTGGAACAATGTGGAATCTGTTGAACATTGCTTCGATTTCCGCGCTCGCGTTGAAGAGCTGCCTAATAGTTGACCGAAAACTTGACTGAAGATCCTTTTCAATGCTGGTCTGACTCACATCCAACAGTCATAGTTTGTTTCAAATTTCGCGTGCAAGTCAGATGCCATGCTTATGTAATCTAGCAACTCATAGTCATAAACATCGCGAAATCGCGCGGGATCAAGTTCAGAGGACAATCTTTTGAGTCGATCACTAAGATTCTTAATCTTAATGTTAAGAACAGCAGCCTGGGTTCCAACCGCCACTTGGTAAGCTGATGTCGCCTCACCTTTGTCATTTGCATTTGCACTTTCATCAAACATTATGAATGTAACGCACAACAAGTTTCACACAGCCGAACTACAATGCGAGTCTGCGCGCACAAATTTTCGTTCGAGCGAGATAGCGTATAGCTGGTTATAGCGCGCAGCGATTAACGGCGATTTTGCTAATAAATTTTATGTTGAGGCGCGTAGCACTTAACGAACAACTTGAGCTTGTAAATTTAAACAAACGAAATTTTACAATAAAGTTAATGAGAAACGAGCGAAAGAGAAAAAAGCACGCCGGGGTCACCGAAATGTGTAGTTGCAAGCCTTTTTTCAACTAATTAATTCTCATTGCTTGTGTGCAACGAAATTTAAAGACCTATATTTGTTGTTTCAAATGTATTTATTTGAGCACCGGGCACTTATTAGAATTAATTATTTATTATATAATTGATTGGCAACCAGCTCGAAGTAGTTGTGCCTAGGATGTGATCAAACGAAAAACTAAAAACTAACGATATGTAAAGCAAACGAAATGGAGCTCCGCCCAGAACGATGGGCAGCGCGAACAATATTTGATCTTAGGCTGTAATTGTAATTGTTCTTCTGCTGTTACTGCACGCAGCCGTTGGTGTGGTCTCTGCTGGTTACTTGACAAAACAATGACTATAATAATTAATTTAAAAGCGCTCGCATTTTCATATGTATAGCAACTCGTGGTGTTAAGAGAGTGAGTTTTTTAGAAATCCTTTTACTTCAACTGTGCTCAGGAGAAGCAGTAATCGATTTAGTCTGCAGCCTGCGATTGCTATCACACTACAGACTCGATTGTCGATTTTTGCGTTTTTTTACTGATTTAACAAAGCTTTGATAATAAATAGTATGCAGTGTTTCGTAATCGTTTTAATTAAAACAGGACATTATCGACAAAAAATAGTTTTTCGGCCGTTACTATTTTGTGTGTATGTGCAAGTGTGTGACAGACTCTTATAAGGATCCGAACTTGTGCGAATAACATTCGCACAGTATGATCAATGTGTGACGTTTAAATTGTGCGCGTGAATTCATGTACATTGTATGTAAGCATTTATGTATATAAATATTGTGATTGCGTTTTGCATTAGATGCTGCTATAGAAAAGACTTGTGCCTTTTTTGGATCTTGCTCTGTATCCTGATTATACCTGAACCTATTGAAAATGTCCGCCAAGCAATAGACATCCTATATTTTGAGCAAATCTCTTCGGTTTTAAGAGGTAAAATCTCCAAATGTAGCTTCTTGAATATTATATACAGATCAAGTAGCTTTTATTTCATAGCTGTCACAAATTTTTCAGGTTCTGGGTATCCCCTAGTCGGGAAGTCAAGACTAGAGCCTCTTACTTGTTATAATGGTTGTAACAGGCCGAAGGATGCATCTCTGACCCCATAAAGTATATATATTCTTGATCCGCATCAATCGATTAAAATCAATATAAAAATCCTGTTTATGAGCAAATCTCTTAAGTTATAAGAGCTAGAGTCAACCAAATTCGACATGTATGTATATATCAGGTATCTTTCATTTTATAGCCATCGCCACCTCCTAGCTACCATCACCAAAACGTGTGGTTATATATATGTATATTGGCAGCCCACGTGTCAGCGGCAGTTAGCGTAAAGCGCAAGAATTTCTGTATACATGTACACACACACATTCACGTGCGTTTTTATGGAATTCTATCAATAGCATTGCAATTGCGATTGTTTTGTTTTCTCTGCTATGTGTATGTGTATATTAATTGTTTCTTTCTTTCATAAGAAGTAAATGGTTGGTGTAGCTGTCCAGCAGAGGCGTTTCCAAGTGGTAAGAGGTGTTACAGTTTTGATTCCTAATGAGGGAACGATTTTTTTAAAATGCTTAAGCAAGCGAGCACGTAGCGCGAGCTGCATTTGGTGGTGGTAAAAGTGGGTTCGGGGTATGGCATTGTCGGGAGCACCCGAGTAGAGCCTCTTACTTGTTTAAATTAATTTTTATTACTGCTAAAGCAAACAAGCTCGTAACGCGAGCTGCATTTATTGTTGGTAGAAGAAGGTCCAGGGTATCCCCTAGTCGGGAGCTCTCCACTAGAGCTTCTTACTTGTTTAATAATACATTATTTGACAATATTATAACTTTTTTAATTTCAATTTATGACCGTTGTCAATAAAGACAGAAATATGCATAGTATAGTTTTCATTATTAAGTTAATCGCGGTTGAAATTGTTTTGACTAGATAAGTAAACTTTTTTATTTGTAAACATTAAATTTAGGCCAACTAAGTGATGAGTACAATAAGCATTATATGGTATTTATGATCTGAGCATTACATATTCTATTTTAAGCTATTTAGCAATTCCTATTTCTAGCTTAAAATTCTTATGTTATAATAATATAATGTGTCTTTATTCGCTTTACCTTTTCTATTTATGTTACTTCTAGTCTTAACGTAAGTTCCTTTGTTTTACTGTAATTAATAAATTGCCTAGATGGCCAACCAGTCATTGGACCGGTACATTCTAACCGACCGACTATCTAATTGCCAGACCTACACGGCGGAGGTGCCGGAACGCACCCGCTGGGTCTCTGATCATTAGCCGATCGAGGAATGGGCGACATTTATCAGCCTACCACAGCTCTGCGGAGTAAATTGCGATAGTATTTCGATGGGACATGATCACTGGGTAAACTCCTCGTGATGCTTGCAATTAAAAAGCCATGGCTTCTTTTCTCCACAAAAATAAAACGATTGAGCCCGCTGAAGATTCGTTGACATTTGCCTTACGGTTCAGTTCTAAAAAATCTAATTATGAATTATGAATTAGTGCAATCTTAATACTTATAGACTTGGCTCATGTATTGGCAGCATAGCTAAAGTATCAAATGTTGGGTTTGGTCAAGTTATCTTTACTATCGAAATAGTTTTTCATACAAGAACTTAATTGTCGGCCAATCGTTCCTATGGCAGCTATATAATATAAAATAATTTAGATTTTCACTTTTTAAGATTGCATTGAACAGAGCACTTCGTGCCTCAATAAACATTCTGATTTAAACTCCAAGTGCTTCATTGGTGCACCCGTTGGTCAGCATATGGTATTATCGGTACGGTGAGCACTTGTTAATTGGCACCCAACGGAATTTAAATAAATATTCCCACACGTAAAAAGCGAAAATGCAAAGTGCAGAAACAAAGAGCGAGTTAAAACCCAACTCAAACAAAAAATAAAACCCTAGCTGAGCTGAAGCTAAGCGAGTAAAAATAAAAACTTAACTTAAAACAAAAAATAAATAAAAGTGTTTCTGTCAGTTGTTGTGTCCGGACAAATAAGAATAATTAAAAAATTGTATGTGCCCCTTTACTTTTGTCATTTAATGTCTTGTAGCAGTGACGAAGAACTTATATCCAGTTATAGGGAACTAAAGTTAGCAGAGAACAAAAAATAGAGACTAAAACTGTCGCCGAAATGTTAGAAATTGCCGTCAGGTCTGCACTCGAAGCACAGGCACGCACATTTGACGAGAAAATTCGCCAGCTAACACAACAGGTTAAAAGCGCGAGAATATCTGTAACAGAGGTTGAAGTTTATCAACCTATCACCGTTAACCAGGCCGTCAGATGCGACGAGCCTTTAGATATCCTAAAGTCTTTACCAGAATTTGACGGTAGGCAGGAAAATTACGTATCGTGGAGACAGGCAGCCATCGATACGGCCGCCGCTACTGTTCTCAATGAAAAATTCAGAAACGATGCGTTACACACATTCGTGTCGGGATTGAAGAAATCCCTTCAATCAGCCTTTTTCCCAGCCCATCCTCGAGATTTGCCAACTGCACTGGCCTTGGCACAAGAGGCAGAGGCCAGTAATGAGCGTAATATGCTCGCAACTAGTTTTGCTAAGAATATGAAAGAAAAGTCCCAAAAATCTGAGGGTCAACGACCCCAGGGTCGACGTCAAAATAATGGCCAAGAGAGCTCACAAAACACCGAGAATCAAGGTAGCCATGGCAAAAATTCCTAACTACACTAAGAGCCAGGCCATGTCGGACAGCTCTAAACAATGCCCTTATCCACAGAACACTAAAGGTCAGACACCAGAGGCTATGGAAATAGATTCGTCTTCGCGGTACAGACAACCGACGAATTATCGGGGACATAGAAACTCAGAGCCCATGGAGATAGACCAGTCGTAACGCTCCAAGCAAACTTCATATAACAAAAACCAAAAGTTGCACTTTATATCCCAAAGTAAATCCGAAGACAAGTCGTATTAAAACCAAGCACAGTCCGAGGCGACCGCTGTTGAAGACGAATTGTCCGACGCCGAAAGATGCAATTCTTTAAGGGAAACTCCCTGCTCCCGTACATAATTCGTACGGTGGCGGGGCAAAATATCAGGCTATATTAAACCATTGTCCGTGTTGGCCCACTTTAGGCTATTTGATAGGTGCTCCAGTGTCGATTCCATACATGGAAGCACGCTTATAAAACGAAAATGACTAATTAACTTCCTTAATACTAAAACATACTTCTTCATACTAGACAGTTAAAAAGAGTTTAATGGGATAATTGGACTCCATCTTTTGGAAAAAGTATATGCGAAAATAGATAATAATAGTGTCAAAATGTGAACTTCATTAAAATTGATAGCAACGGTGAACCAGCCGCTATTAATGAGGCATTTTGTAAAATGATAAAACGAAGAACAAGGGCCTTTGCGGACCCATACGAGTCACTGCTTTACAATATCAATACAATAGCCACCATACGTACGGAATGGGAGCCTGTATACTCAAAGCTCTACCCTTACCCGAAGGGCGTTGCCAACTTTGTCAACGCATAAAACACCCTAGATAAAAAAGATAGAAAGAAACGATTAGTTATTGATTTTCGAAAACTAAATTTGCTACGTCTACGTAGACGATGTTATCATTTTCTCCGAAAATAAAGTAGACCATGTCAAAGAAGTTGATTGGGTCTTAAAAAGCATGCTGGCATGCGAGAAAAAACCATTCGACTTAACCACAGATGCTTCCGCACACGGCTTAGGGGCTGTGCTTTCTTAACATGGGCGACCTATTACCCATTACGTGATAATGAAAAAAATTTTGCGACTAACGAGCGAGAGCTCTTAGTAATCGTAAGAAATCTCCGCAATTACCTGTACGGAGTAAGAAGTCTGAATTTTTTTACTAACCACCAACCTTTAACATTTGCGGTATCCGACAAGAACCAAAATGCCAAAATAAGCCCGGCAAAGAATCCTATGTTTCCGACGTCCTGTCGCGACAGAACGTTAACGCCTTAGAAGAGTCCTCTGATTATCGCTACTATTCATAGCGAAGAGTCCCTGACATACACTATTGAAACAACTGCAACCCAGTAAATTGTTTAAAAAATCAAATCATCTTAGAGGAGTAACAAACCAACTCCGTGAAGACTTTTGTTATTTTCAAGGTAAAAGTAAGACACGTCATTCAGTTTACTGATCGAGCTACGCTTTTTCAAACACTACAGTACGTTGTCAACACTGATGTTGTGAACGCAATACAATGCGAACTCCCAATCTTATCCTGGGCGATAATCTTGTTGAAATATTTCTGTCAACAGCGTTCAGACACTGCAAACACCAGGTCATAGACGTGTTCGATCAAAACGAACAAAGGGAGATAATAACCGCGGAGCACAACAGGGCTCACAGAGCAGCGCAAGAAAATGTAAAACAAATAATGCGAGATTATTTCTTCCCCAAAATTAGCCGCTTAGCAGTAGAAATCGCGGCAACTGTAGGGTATGCGCAACTAAGTACGACAGGCACTCCAAGAAACAGGAACAAGGCGTCACCCCAATTCCGTCTTATGTTGAACAAAATTTGCACGTGGATGTATTTTCCACCGATCGCAAACATTTCCTGACGTGCATCGACAAATTTTAAAAGTTCGTTGTAGTTCAGGCATTCGCCTCACGGGCAATCGTGGATGTAAAGTTATTAACCTGTTCCCAGAGGTGCAGACAATATATTGTGACAATGAGAAGTCACTTAATTCGGAAACTATAAAATCAATGTTATCAATTAATTATTCCATAGTACCCTGTTAGACATCGCACGCGCTATGAAAGAAGCCAACGGGTGGGGTGAAACCGTTGATTCAATAATCGTATATCCGATCGGTGCAATCCGTTACTAATAAAAAACCAATCGAAGTCATGCACTCAAACTATGCAGAGATTGGCATAAAGCGAAGGCTAGAAGAGGCCCAGCGAAAAAAATTAGAGCGAGAAAATAAGAACAGGTCAAACAAGTCGTATCAGATAGGAGATAAAGTCTTGGTAAAGTCCAATAAAAGGTTAGGAAATAAATTGACCGCACTTTATGTCGAGGGGATTGTAGAATCTGATTTGGGTTCGACCGTTCTAATTAAAGGGAGGGTGGTTTGTAAGGACAATATTAGATAAGAAGAATTTAATAGACATAGTTTTCATTAAATTTTTTCTTTTATCCTTATTTACTTGAGGTGTCTTGGGATACTGCTGATTTCCGACCCCTCAGCAGCAATGACAAAACTGACGGACTACACTCACTCGGACTATATACCCGTAGTAGACGGAGAATTGTTATGGACAAATACGGATATCTGGGAAACACAACTAACGTGACGTCGTACGAAACATCCGTAGACGAGACAAAGAACACCTTGGACCTCTTTGCACAAGACCACATGAGACAGATACTGACCGCTGACTTAGGGCATATAGAGACGCTAATTTCCACATGTAGAGTTCACCATAGGCAGGCCCGTAGCATTAATCTGTATTCAGCAAAAAGGCAGATAGAAATCAATAATAAAACACAATTCCAGCTTCAAGAAAAAATATTTACTTCAATCCACAAAAGTGAAGTTCGAAAGAATTCTGGCAAAAAATCGGATCGCAATAGCTGATTTACAGAACTTAATATTTTCAATTACTTTCGCTAAAGCGAATCTTATTGCCCCTGTTATCTTAGACGATATTGACTTAAAAGAAATGGCCATTGATCACCTCACAAATATAAGTCTAGATCTTTTAGAAGTAGCTAATGTTATGGCCTTTCAAAATAACGATTTATTGTACTTTTTAATCAAGTATCCTAAGCCCAAGTTAGTTTGTAGGAAGATTACTGTCTACCCCGTACAGCATAGGCGAGTTTCTCTGGACTTGAAGGACAACACTGCTGCTGACTGCGGGGCCCACACCTTTGCGGTCGAGGACTGCAAATCGGCGTAAGCACTACTTTCTGCAAGATGCGGAACACCCCAACATGTGCCCAGAAGCTGATCTCCCGAAGCTGAACCCAGTCACAATAATAGGCGAAGGAGTCATCATCATCAACGACGCAAACGTCAACATCACCGACAACAATGGCGTCTCCCAGTTGGGCTCCGGAACATTTATGGTTTCTTTCGACGATAAAGTTGCTATCAATGAAACTTTGTTCACCAACAACTACGGCGTCCTAAGAAAGAAACCAGCGGTATCGGCCTTGTTACAAATCAACGTAGGTGAACACCGAGAGCAACTGAGCTTGCCGCTTCTCCACGAAGTAAGTGTGACAAACCTCCAGTACATCGAGAACTTAAAGGCTGAGGTAACCACAAGACCTGTTTTGACCAGATGCCCTACGTTAGCAGCGGTATTGGTTCTCTACGGGACCGCCCATGTAATTATCCGCCACCTAAAAACTAGACGCCTGGCTGAGTTAATTGCAAACCTAGAAGCAGGAATCCTGAAGACCGAGGACGGCCTTCGCTTAAACAAGGGAGGAGTTAACACAAACAAATCCGCTTCTGCCGATCCCACCCAGGGCCCGATTGCCGTCGCTACAAAGTAGCTACATTGCTGGTATTCGTTGACTCTGCATTGCCGCCGGTCAATCGCCACAAAGACGACATCCGATGCCTCGCATGCGCGCGCTTAGTGACTATCCAGAAGTAGTTACGAAGCGTAGGATCAGCATTCTGCCGCCGGGGCTGATTTCTGATTTAAACTCCAAGTGTTTCATTGCTGCACCCGTCGGTCAGCATATGGTATTATCGGTACGGGGAGCACTTGTTAATTTATAGGCGTGATGGTAGTGTAAGGAGGTCTTCGGTCCTATCAAAATCACCACGTGGTAGTTGTCCCTCCTTACTTTATGTACATAGGGCATCGCCTATGGGCAATCGACAAGTGGCCGATCATATTACATTTGATCGGAAGACTTAGGCTTATATCTTTTATTATTTTGAATATATCAATTAAAGGCAATGAAAATATGTATAATTGCAATAAAATATTACAATGTGCATGTATGAATAAATTAAACTAGATATAACTTACACCTCACAAATAAATTACTGAGCTTAAACTTTTTATATATCACAGTAATTTCTTTATATACCTAGGCTATCCAACACCTACGATTACATGGTATCGGGATGAAGTTGAAATACCGAGTGTCGCAACAAATTTATCAGGAGGAAAATTTCTTCAAAATGAAATTGAACTTGGACCTCTTAGACGGAGTGACCTCAATTCCAAACTTGTTTGCAGGGCAGTGAACCATCCCCGAGCTTCTGTAGTTGAGGCTGTTGTTCAGGTTGACATGAATTGTAAGTTGATAAGATGTTGTCGCTATTAATTATGTTTAATACTTTCTGTAGCGTAATTTATTGGTTTCCTACATTAAATTAATAAAGGAATGCTGTATGTGTTTAGTTACATTATACAACAGGCACTGGTGCTCCACCGGAGTGTTTTGCTATATTGCACGCTGTTTTTGTTGAAATGCATTCGAATCGCTAAGAACGTTGCGTTAACAGTGTAGTTCATCTTGATATTGGATGGCTGACCTTAAAACTTTTATTAAAAAAACCAACGAATTTCGAATGAGGAATATAGGGTATTTCTTAGTTGCACACTCTAAAGTTGAGGACTTTTACTTTTTATACTGTGAACCCACTAAAAATGGGTCAAAGGGATATAATGTGTTTGTGCAAATGTATGTAATAGCCAAGTCCGTCCGTCCGTCTGTCTGTCTGTCCGTCTTAGTACCCGCACAGTACGAGATTGTTTCCGATAATCGATAACTTGCCCCGTTTCCAAGTAATCGATAAATATCGACGTCCCAATCCTGTCTATTGAGCAAATCTTGTATGTTATAGGAGCTAGAATCACCAAACTTGAATATAGCTTATAGAATTGTATATTTATATAAAGTATCTTTCATTTTATAGCTATCGCTACCATCCCGCTACCACCACATATCTGTAAATCAATTAAATAAACAAATTTCTATTACCCACGTATTTAAACCATAATTAAAATAAATTGATTTTTGGAAATATAAAAGTATAATAGCACAGTAACATCTACTGTTGAAAATTTCATCAAAATCGGCTAAGAAACACAAAAGTTATTAAAGAAAACGTGATTTGTCTGCCAACGTGTTTACGGCAGGTAGTGCAAGTTGCCAGAATTTCTGTATGCATTTACACACATTCATACGCGTCTTTATTGAATGCTGTCAACAGCATTGCAATTGCGATTGTTGCTGATATTTAAATCCGTTTTTTTCTCATTAAGTCGCAATTGTTGGTGTGGCTATTGAGTAGAGGCTTTTGCAAGTAGTGCGGTCTGTTACGAGTTCGAGTCCTATCGTGCCAACTCATTTTTAGTTATTGTTAATTTATATTTAATACTGATAAAGCAGACAAGCTGGTAGCGCGAGCTGCATTTGGTGTAGGTAGCTAAGGGTTCGGGGTATCCCCTAGTTGAGAGCTCCGAACTAGAGCCTCTTACCTGTTTTAATCTGTAGTAAATAAATTGATGACACCCTAAAGTATTTATCGCGTACTATAAACATGCTTTTAACGTTTATATTTTTATTTCAATTAATTTACTAAAGTTCAACGATTTGTATTACTTGGCGAAGTGGACATAGCTGTTGTCACTAAGTCGCACTAGTTCTCGCATATTTTTGTGAGCAGTGTTCTTTATACACTGGAAGCGCACCGTTACAATTTGTTTGTACGTACTAGAGTCGATCACAGGCAGATACACAATTTGCCTTTGTCACAATTCATTATTATTTTGTTAGGTCAAAGGGAGTAAAAAAGAACAGAGAGAGATAAAGGACGAGCATAATGAAAAATTAAGGACCGGAAGTTCTCATTAAAGAGGTGAACACCTTTGATTCGCTGCTAAGAAATGCGCATATGAGGCGACATAGTTATCACTGTTATTTATATAAATGATTTGACAAGAAAGTTAAGAAGCATACACATCGCGTTGCCTGAAACTCAAGTGTATCAAAACGCTCAGAATATAGAGGGTATCAGATGCGACGAACCCTCAGATGCTATGCAAAATTCGATGGAAAGCCGGAAACCTTGGTAATTTTCAGCAGCAGCCGTGTACGATATTTACAGACCGTGTAATTGTAGCTCTTGCCACCATCAGGCGGTCATCATACTCAGAAGTAAGATCAAGTGCGCAGCTAATACTGCACTTACATTATTAAATTACCCAGGAACTTCGATGATAATATAAGTAGGCTCGATTTAGCATATAGTGACAAGTGACCGCTCCACGTCATATAACAATAACTTGGTACGCTCCGACAGAAAAGCCCTTCGCAATTAGAATACTACAAGGAGGTAGGGAAAAAGTTAACTTGGTTGACAAATAAGGTCAACATGTTATACGATGCCGTTTTTGCCAAATGGTATGTGCGAGAAGTTCAATATATTATCTCGGGTATTTATCTCCGGTCTTAGAAGGAAACTGACAGATGTGCTGTTTGCGGCGTATCCCCCAGATTTGCCGTCCGCCCTGGCATTAGCCATTACAACTAAGCTCGCGGCAGCAGAACTTTAGCCCGCCGACAGGAAAAAGAGCGAGTTGTTTATCTCACTAAAAACCTTCGGCAGCATCATCGGTCTAGAATTGCTTACGCAGATATACGATGTCATCAGATTAAAGACTTAAAGCTTAAAGACTTAAAGACAAAATCAAATTTAGAAATGTATCAGAAAATATACAATACCGCTGTCCAAGCTAGAGTTCTCCACAAACGTTGAAATTAATAATTATTTGGAAAATACCCAGCAAAAATGACCATCAGTTCCGTTTCAACTCTTTTACTCGACAGACAAAGTGATTACAGTTCAATGTACAATACATCGATCGACAATATCGATAGTTATTCAATTCAATTAACATTTCAGGGAATTTAGGCAAAAATACTAAATAGCGCTGGCATCGTTACTAAATACTACATATTAACTTGTAGCGCGAACATACTCCCCGCCTTGGAAACCCCGTCTTGGTCTTGAGAATCACGACACACACTGCGCCATCGCATCCGGGATGTTTTTCTGACACTCTTCCTAATAACCATTGTCCAGGCGGTGCGTTGTCTTTGGCAACCAGAACTAGACTTCCGATCTGTACGATGCTCGCAGTTGTCCTCCACTTTGAGCGCTCCTGCATCAATGTGAGGTACTCAGTTTGCCAGCGGCGCAAAAACATATTGTGTACTACGAGAAGCCTCTTCCAATGGTTAGTAAGCGATAGTTTGACCAATGCTTCGTCAAATGGTTCCACTAGCGCATTAAGTGGGCGGCCCACCAAAAAGTGGCCAGGAGTTAGTGCTTCAAAGTCATTCGGGTCCGATGGTAAAGGATATAGCGGCCTCGAATTCATCACGGCTTCCACCTGCGTAACTGCTGTTAAGAGATCATCCTAGTTGAGTGCCGTGCTGTTTGCGCACTTGACCAGCAGCTGTTTCGCAACCTTCACTGCGCTCTCCCATAACCCTCCAAAGTGAGG
>NW_026998404.1:0-13903 GCF_035044405.1 Drosophila montana
AGCAAGCGCCTTGGTTGAGAGCTTTGGAACATACCCCGTAGTACGTTCTACCTTTTCCCATAAAGTCTTAATCTGATCTCGCCGGACTTGGAGAGTGAACAGTGACACGTCACTGTCCGCTGCGTCATTGATCTTCACTTCAAACTTCAAACGATGTCGTTCAGTGCCATTTCGCTTGACTTCCGCATAATAACTCTTGTTGTGCTGGTACCCTCGACCTTGAGTTTCCCAAAAACCGCTCTAGGTGAGGTTAAAGGTCGCTTTGACTCCTTGTCGGACGGTGCTATGACTCGTCTTTTTGTCTGTTTTGATCAGCACCGATTGGCATACTAGGCTCTTCACAGAGCTGAAAATTGTAATAATCGGGTGAGATGTTATCAAATACAAATAATTTGAATCAGCCGAGCGAAAACGGAATGAAATAGCACAGAAACGATGGAATCGAGATAATAGAATAAAATGGAATGACCGAAATGGTGTGCGCTATTGAGTCCAACGAAATCGGAAAATTTTGATAAATTAATTATTTTACTAATAATTTACTAAATTGATGCTTATTTAGTTTCTTTACTTGAGAACAAAATCTAATTATTTCATTATTGAAACCCCAAAGAAAAAAGGTTAATTTTCTTTTGACAGGGCGGCCGTGTTCTGGAAACGGATCTTGCAAAAAATGTATGCCTATTGATTATTATTGGTTGAGCTCAGAAAGAAACATGTTTATTCTAAACGCAGCTCAATTGAAAGTTTTTAACATATAATTATTTTAAATAATTTGTTATTTAAGAAAAATCGCACGTATATTTGATTTATTACGCAAACGCCGCTGAGTGGAAACTTCTTATCTCATAATTATTATTTATAAATTTTTATAAGAATAAAGAAAATATAATGCATATGTTTGTATTTTATTAAGTAAACGCAGCTCAATGGCAAAGTGGAAACATACAAAAATATAAAAGTGGCTCAGACTCAGTTTATCGAAAACCGATCTTTACAACCCTTTGTTTAGTTTTTGCACTTGGCAATTACTTTGTAAATAAAATATATATAAATTGTTCTTGAAGCTGCTGTGGAGAAAAATAACAAACGACTCACATATAATGTGATGTGTGTCTGTGTGTATGTACATGCAGGTGAATTTAAACAGTGTTTCGGTTTTAATTAACTTAATACAAATCGGAATTGTGTGTTTTTTATTTAGGTATGTGATTATTTGGTGAAGTATAGAATGGAGAAGCGCATACACTTATTGTTCAACGGAGCGAAAGCCTATGTGTGCAAATATGTCTTGATGTACTTGCATCAATATGGCGATCGGTTAAATTTTTAGGTATGCACTTGTACTTATATATACATATGTACAGACACCAATATGGCGACTTTCTTTTTAAGTCACTTTCTGTTTTATTTCTTTTAATATTTGTCACTTTTTTATGGTCCACGAACAATATTTTATTTGAGTGTTTTTTTGTTTGTTTGAATGAAAATGCCCCTCGCTTTTACCACGGACAATGTGAAGCGAAAAAATAAATCGGATTGGAGTTGCCGGAATTTTGGCAATGGACAAGTTGAGGTAGGTGCACTGCTACTTATCTTGCTTGAGTTTGTAGCTGTTCCTGGAAACTTCTATTGCAGATCCACCGATGCTTGCTGGGGCGAACTTGATATAAAAGCTGTTGTAAGAGATCCGGCTCGAAGGACCAAATGTTGTAGTAGGGCGTCCGCAGGGCTTCCAGGTAAACTTGGTCGAATAGTTGGAAGAGCGTTTCTGCTCTGCACAATAAATATATTCGAGGTTTAAAAAAAACACGTTTGTTCGCTCATAGGTTATTTTTCGTTTGTCTGTATTTTCAGAATATATATTACATTGTTAGTGTAAGTGTGGTGAATTTCATTTTCCTTGTTTCAATACCGGAGTTACATGGGCACTTGGATGGCGACGGCTAGATACACTTCTTGTGTGAACAATAAGTATAACTGATATATCATCTCGCACGAAATAAAATACATCCACAATCCTAATATAATTGTCCAAATATATTTAAGAAAAAACAAACACACCTTTTTTTCTAAATTGTAACATTTAATCAAATTAAAAACAAACATAAGTGTAATTTAACAACTAGCATAGTGCAAATAAACATGTTTGTGCAACGACATAGTATATAGTATATATGTATATCCATTACAAAATTCACAAATAAAATGTACTATGTTTGTCCACATAGAACATTTTAGTGCACAATATACAACAAAATAAATATCACAGCACAAATCACAATAATAAAAACATTGCAATCACAACCGGCACATGTGCGTATCGTATATACATACATACACACAAGTAAAAATAAATAGCTGCCGATCACAGTCCCATATAATTATTCTTGTTCCGATACGCAACCAACAAAAACACAAAATTAAAATAATAATAAGAGTCCTACTTATTTATTATAAGTGGGTACTAAGCCACAAAATAAATTATCCGTTACTATACTCAATGAGCTCGTAATACAAAAATAAAATTATCGAAAAAGATTCTGAAAATGTGGGGGTTGTTCTTCCTTCTTTTCTCCACAATTCCGTGAGGGTTTGAAATAGTAAATTATCACAGCTAGTAAAAACACAATGTTTTCGTTTAATCTGCTCCACTGGTTTGTTTCGACTGCTCTTAAGAAAAAGACTACAAATATAGCGTCAGGGCTTTTTTCTTAGGCTACATAACTTAGCTGCATTGAGGCAGCCACAAAACTGCAGGGCAGCGGTCTTGTTGAATAGCAGCATACTTTGCGGCATGAACATCCCGCCCCCTTGCAAAACTATTGGAGGTCCGTGGAAAGGAGGGGGGTCAGGTGTCATGCCGGGTGTCACTGGCTGCAGGTTCCGGAGAGGACCCAACCGAACATTGTGTTTTGCACCACCAGCAGACCGTCTTGGCTGGGTACCTGACCCGGGCGGATTATTTGCGGATATAGGCAAGCACCGAGCACCAAGGAGACGGTGCCGGGCCGATGGAAGTTGGCATCCGCCGAGACAATATTCTGCAGTTTTTTCTGGATGGACTCCTCTATTGGTTTTATAGGGGTCCGAATCTGAAGTTGATTCTCCGTCTGGAGAATAACTTCCATGTTCGAGTTTGGTACTCAATGCGTTGAGTATGCGCAACTAGCCGTTCTTGAGCTTCGGATAGAAATTGAATATCAGGTTTCTAAGTGAGGAATTCGGAGAAGCGATCTAGTATGTGAGATTTTGATTGACATGGTCGCGATTGTAGCCATTCCTGTCCATGCCACCACAGATCATTGGCCACGAGGTCGCATGATGGTCTAGCCAAATCAGCGGGATTGCATTTGGAACGAACGTTAAACCATTTGCTGGAGTTGGTGGATTGTGCAATCTTGGTGACTCTATTAGCCACGAAAGTCGTCCATTTGCATGGTGCCTTGCTAAGCCAGGCTAGCACTATTGTTGAGTCGGTCCAACAGAAAAGGTCCTGTCTTTCGACAGACAGCTGTGGTAGGAGTGCTGCGGACAGCTCCGCAAGCAGGACAGCGCCACACAACTCTAAACGAGGGAGGGATATGGTCCGCACCGGAGCGACCCTGGTTTTCGCTGTCAGCAGGTGGACTGAAACTTCATGCGCAGTTTCCATCCGGGTGCATATTGCTGCTCCGTAAGTGCTCTGAGACGCATTGCAAAAACCATGGAACTGCATCTTTGCCTTAGGGGAAGCTTGATCTAGGGATGCGTATCTTATTGAGATTTGCGTAACCTTCGAGGAATTCTTGCCATCTTTGTAGGAGTTGGCTTGGCAAGGATTGGTCGCAACGCAGAAAGGAGTTAACCATCCCGCTGGATCGAACAGCTTGGCGATTTGTGAAAGCACCTCACGTTTTGAGTAGGATTGCTTAACTTTGATGTCGGAGGGGGCGAAAAGTAACTCATCGGTGTCTGCTTTATACCGAGAGTCTTCGCAATCACAGAGCTCACCCCTACTGTTCCGTTAGAGGATTCTTTGAAATGGGATGTGGTTTGGGGCAACGCGGATTGCCGATACATTTTGGTAATATCGGCGTTGAACACATTGCGGAAAAAACGCCATTTCAAGATCTGGATGGTTAGATCAGATTGCAGAACAGTGTGTTCTTGTTTTTGTCACCAAAAGTCATCTGCAGAAACAGGGGGCACAAGCGCACTGGATGGTTCTCCTTTGAGCAAAGTTTGCAAGATTGAGTCTTAACTCTCACCTTGGCTTCAAAGGAGTTACTTTTTTTGTCGGAGGTTCCTCTCGAGCTTGTCTGGCAAGCGGCAGTATACAGATGACCAAAGTATATGAAACATTGAGTTTGAATAGGAGGATTTCGAAGGGGGCACCTCTAGCTATGCTCTGACTAGCTCGCCAGATTTTCGGGGTGCTTCTCTACTCTCCTCGTTATTCTAGGCACACATTCGCATAATGTTTTAGGTGCACTTATTTATTAATAAAAAAATTAAAGAAATTAACGAAGGTTCAGAATGAAAGCAACGTTATACGGGCGTAACTAGATGACAAATATATCCCGACGAATAATATTATATTCCAACAACACACGATAAGTGAAAGAATCAGTTCGTTTCGATTCCCTCATTTCTATACCCACCCTACCTATGTCCCCCTGACATTACGTCAGCAGTGACCCTACGTTCTGCTCAGTTTATGATGGCATGGTCTTAGACCATTAGAACATTATTTAAATTTAACTATTTAATAAATCCGGTATGATCCCCTGATTTCGTACATTTTTCTTAATTAATAAAAGTTAGGATGTGAATGAATGGCGATATAAATATATGTATATAACGATAAAAATGGGAATGATTTATATAGGATTATTTAGACAGAGGCCACAGAATGGCTTTTTGATTTAGAGTATAAAATCTTATCGGCGAGCATGGATATATTTACGTTGTTTATATTTAAAGTACTTTACCACAGTTGTGTAGGCGCGTATTAGTATATAATAAAATGTTCCGTATCGTTGAGCTCAAGGATGACGGTGGTACGTTGCTACTCATATTGTTGTTGAAAAATCTGTGGAAATGCAGAGACGTTAAATATACACCATGCCGACTGAGAATATTTCAATTGAAATTCATTTGTTTTTACTCTTTTTCTGATACCCTCTCTATGTCAATCTGTTGCGATATTAATTTAATAGTTTTTAGGGAAACATAGAAATAAACACCGACAATAAAGCATGGACTTAATTAGATTTACACAACAACAGTTCCAAAGTCTTCGAATACCAGATAAATGCCATAATTATGTAGGAGTTACGAAAAATATCTTTCTCAATTATTGGAATTCGATTAATTGGAAAGTTTCGAAACCGCTTTGATATAGTTGTCCACATTTAATTAACATTGATGAAAGTTATAAACGACACAGCCAGTGGACCACTACGCGAATCGATTCACGTTAAAACATGGAATTTTGTTGAGTTAGTTCCTTTCATATCGTGAGGCTTAAGTTGGCTGTTCCTTTGCTTTTCTTTTCTTGGTGAGGTTAAGGATATCCCGGACTGGGATAACCGGAGAACTTCCCGGTGCACCTGCCGAAGTCCGTAACTCTTCTTCGGGTAGTTTAAATCCCGTCTGTTCCAACCACCAACCGGGTGACTTCCGGTCTTTGTACCCGCTGCACCCGCAATTGATAAAAATCCAATTTCTTCACAGCGTATCCTATGGAACCAGAACTAATTATAATTGAGGCACTACTATGGATGATAATCATTCTTTTTATATCTTTATCGCTATAGAGCATAATTGCACGAGTGATAAGCACTCAGCCTAATCTGAACTACTGAACTCCTTTCTGCTATTTAAGAGAGCTTCCAGTTTAAGAACCATATGTTCAAGAGTACCTTTGTGTTATATTTTTGCGCACTACCTAAAAACTGTCCACTACAACACAGTTAACTGAAAACAGGCAGTTTTCTAAGATTTGATTTGTATGTCTTTAAGATGAAACACCTC
Organism: Drosophila montana; assembly: GCF_035044405.1. Taxonomy (NCBI): domain Eukaryota; kingdom Metazoa; phylum Arthropoda; class Insecta; order Diptera; family Drosophilidae; genus Drosophila; species Drosophila montana. The sequence continues at coordinate 6,019 of NW_026998404.1, forward strand.
TAAGACCTTTCCTTGTTCATTTGACAACTGATAATATGACGAACCAACTTTTCGAGGTACCAGAGCAGGTACAAAAACTGGAGCTAGCTTCGCTCTACATTTTTTTAGCAGCATTACTCTGGAAAAAGTTACGTGCGAATACATTATCTCCGATTTAAAGCTGTACATCCTGACTACGCAAATTGTACCTGTTAGCATTTTTTTGATGCGACTCGGCCTTCTTTCGCAGTGCCAATTTGCGAATAGTTTAAATAACATTGGGATGCCCGATTCTAGAATCTTCATTAATTAATTGTAAACGACGTAGTAACTCGTAATCTTTGCCATTGTCCAATTCACTACAAGATTTGTTCTCAGTTAATAAATAATTAAATAATCCAAAATTTCTCCAAAAATCAATTCCTAAGTATACATCTTGCTTTAACTCGGGTATTATAAAGAATTCGACTTCTTTACAGTGGCCACGAAATGTTATCGGTACCTTGAGCTTTGATACCTTCTATCGTTAAGTCAGTGTAAAGGCGGTTGTCAGTGCTCATAACCACTGCTGAAATTAGCCTTTTCCGAACATTTTTAACCTTCTTCCAAAACTCTCTCAATCTTAATGTGGAGCGTTTTAAAGTTGATGTCAAACTGTACCGGCTACATCTTATTCCTTGAGTTTCTGTTAAAGCGATCATTTTTACAGCGTCGTCTCAAAATTCTGGTTCTTTGTAAATCTGGTTTACTGGAGTTGACAAATTTAGGATTGAGTAACTTGTTTGTTTTGAGAGGTTACTCGAACTTTTTGGTAGTTGCTTGCGCATCCCCTTTCGGGTTTTCCGTCGGGTTACACTTGCTGCACCTGGGCTTATATGTGTTTTTAGCCCCACACCCATAACAAACTTTCCGTCTTTCCGCCATACAATCCTGAAATCGACGACCCTTTTTGTCACAGTTCCAGCAAACGAATCTATTATGACGTATCTCTGTGATATTTTCGTTTTCCTGTTCGCTTACTATTTCAGCTACATTTGGCCTTCCGAATTTAGAACGTTGAACGAAATTGCTAGTACCCCTACAAATGTTTTCGTGCTTCCAAACTTCCTCTCTTAACTCACTTACATTTCGTATTTTAAGATTGAGGGCACTCTTAGCGTTTCGTTTTAGTATGTGAATTAGCTTTTCTTCGTTGATATGATGAGAGAGACGAGATACCATTTCTTCCTTTGAGGCTTGATAATCATAGAAAGATTCAGTATCTCTCTGGCGTCGCTTTCAGATCAGCTCCCATAAGTCTAAATCATCTTTGACCTTATCAAATCTCTGTCAAAACGCTACACAAAATCCCTCTCAAGAATAATGGTGGTTTTTCCGATGGAAATTCCAAAACCAATCACTAGCTTTTGCCGTGAAAAGGAGGTGTAAATTATCACAAAGTAGTGAGTAGTCATTATTTAATGTTTGAACTGTTAAGGAACGCAAGCGATACAAAAGTTCGTCCACTTGCATGGAATCCTTCGACCCATCGAACTTCAAATGCCAACTTCCCAGAATATTGGCGGCCAGCTGTGGAGCTACGTATCGGTTCAAGGCTTTTTTTTGCGATGAACGATGAACTGGCATTGTCATCCAGTTATAAGTTCAACAAAAAAAAAAATCCCTACCGAATTAAATATACATTTGTCCCATTCGAGCATGGTCCAACCTGACAGAAACACAATAACTGAACCGTGTTGCTATTGAAATATAATGATTGACATTTACTTGTTTCTATTGTAGACTAATGTTAAAGCTATATCTGATATTGGCTATTCTTTAAATTATTAAATATAGTAGATATAGATTCCTAAAATCTGACATCACTCCAACATTAGCTTAGATTAACTTTATCCGAGACTATTCTTGACGGCATATAAGTTATGATTTGGACAACTTTTTTTACCCGATAAACCATCATATATTCACAAATAAACCCCATAGACACCAAAATACCCTAGATCTAGTCTATTGAACAGGGCATACTAGTAACAATGCCTATCATACCTCTTCTCTCCTTCTAGTAGGTTTTATCAAGGTCGATAGATCTTAGAATTTAAATCGAACTCCTATTTCTATTGTAAACTTCTCTTTTTGCAGCGAAAAGAATATGACTAGACACCATAAATGACATTAAAATTCTATTGTTTTGGACGAACTGGTGAAGAGCTTTCCTGTGGGGCTTAAAGCCGATAATGTATATTCGCTAGACTCAGGCTCCACGTGTTGGGCGACAATTATGTAATGTGTGTTTCCTGACAAGCGGCAGTATACAGATGACCAAAGTATATGATACATTGAGTTTGAATAGTATATATCAAATTTTCACACTGTAACACTTTGTTGCAGTGTGTTTACATAAAGAATTATTAAGAACATTTCAAGTGCATATATAATATGACCACACATATGTGTCCATGCAACAAGGCAGCGTCAGCGTTTCTCACGCAATCTTTCTGCGCAATATAATGCATAAGTGCACATAAACGTATGGATCACTCTACAACAATTAAAATACTTTATATTTTATTTACTTATTTATTTATAAGTGGTCGACAAAACGAGTGTCTTCCTAATTATTCAATACATTATATATACAATTATGAAAATTCTAATAGCATCACCGACCGATGGAGGTGTTTTATTTGCCAGTCCGGTCAGCTGCGCTCCTTTTCACAGCTAATTTTGTCAGCGACGCTATTAGACCCTACGTCTAAGAAGAAGGGTGTAAGTAGGAAAAAGTGTTCTTAAGTAAAATTAAAAATAATCTTAATTTGCTATATTATTTAATAAAATACCATAAATAGGAGAAAAGAAAGTAAGAAGATTGTTTATAAAGTAAAGAACTCTATGCTAGATATAGAGTGTTAAGTAGATATGATAAAGAGATAGTATTGGGAAAGTAATGGGAAATCACTAGTGGACCCGGTGGGGAAAAATTTGCAGCATGTCCGGCAAGCTATGCCCCTGCTCATAGCTGGGAATGGTCAGTGACTTCCCGAAGGTATCCTGACAGCAACGATTTTATTAGGGGTAGAGAAAGTTAGGTAGAGAAAACGTGATGCAAACTATTGTAATTTTTACATAGCGTAGTCTGTTGTGCACGTCGATAGGAATAAGGGGCGGTAATTTCTGGTTGATCTAGCCGGAACAGAGAATTGAAGACGCCCTAGCAGAAAAGTAGAATCAATATCGCCAACAACCAACTTATGTAGAAAGACAACACCGAGAATTGTCCTACGGTTGGTTAACGACGGAAGATTAAGAAGAAGCAGCCTGCTAGGATGCAGCCTAGGATGGCAACCGAAGATTAGGGTCCCAATTTAAACCTCGTAAGGCAAAAAGTTCTGACTGGAGAGTGGCTTTAACGGCAATTAATACCCCACCACCTCGAGTCAGCAGATCATTTCTATGCAAAATAAAATTATTCGAAAAAACCTCAAAATCAGATATGGTTAATTTAGCCATGTTTCTGAAAATGCGATTATATCCGAATCGAAGGAAGTGTTGGCCATGAAAAGATTTTTAAGTTTTGAAATGAGACCTCTGACACTCTGATAATGAATAGAGACTTGTTCAGAAGAAGAAGTTAGTATTTTGGGGCAGAAATGGTACTCTGTATTGAAGGGACTGGAAGGGTGACAGGCTGGTTACGTTTTTTTGGCTTGAACTCGTGAACAATCATGTGTGGAGGCCAAAATTTGGGATCACAAATGATTGGGAACATATCATGTGCAATATTTATTTTGAATGGTGATATTTCACGATTGTGCATAGCGTTGAGAAGGCGATAATGACAACGTTGGAGATAAAACCAAGTTGCTAGGCAGGGACAACAGAGGCATAGGTGTCTGGACAGACGAAGAGGGCAACTGCAAAAATTGTGGCTCCAACCAGCGATTGGTTGGAGACTCGAATTTGTATTTGCTAAGCAACTCACAACTCTAATCAAAACTACTCGAGAGCTGCTTAGCCACGTTATTTAGATTTAAGAATTGATTTCTCACAGAATTATACATTCTGGAGAAATCGATTTGCTTGTCGATGCATTCTGGGCACGACCAACGCAAGCCGCCGCAGCACTTCTTGGCAATTGCAGCGATCTTGTCGCAATCACGACCAGTGAGACCTGCACATTTAGCATGCATTATATTCTCACACAGCCAGCAATTAACAAATTGCGGCAATGCAGAATCATCAGCCTGCTTGAACGTGTAAGGTTTCTTAAGGCACGACATAATTACTACGTTAAAAAACATGCAGAAGTTGCGAGAGCGCAAAGTAAAACGAAACGCGGTGCACAAAAATAGAGCAAGTAAACGCTCAAAAAAGAACTATCGTACACAAACAAATTGTTTGGAGCGAAAAGCAACAGCAAAATTTTGCGAGAGCGCGCACAAGCAGAAATATGCAGTACCGAACACACGCACAAACAAGTGTATGGACAGGGGAGCACAAGAGCAAAAGAATGAAAACAGGCAATAACAACAATACAGAGTTTAATAAATGCAATAATTAACAGACTTACGCTGCACAACAGATAACACTTTGCACAAGTTATAAAAACTTTTTAAATAAAGCACAAAAAATGCAAAATTTGGAAATAAAAAGCAGGATTTAAGCGCAAAAATATATAAAAATCTTGGAGCACAAGTAAAACACGTCAAACAGAAATAGAAAATAATGTGTGTGCACAACAAAGATGAAATTTAACGATAATTATAATAGCAACAACAATATCAAAAGGAGCTGCGGCTACAGCAGCAAAAACAAACAACGGCAATATTAATAACTGAAACAAAAGGCAAGTGAAAAAAAGAGAAATAATAAATAAAATCTACTTTGCAATAAACAATAGCTGCGAGCAGCAGAATGGAACAAAAAAAAACAAAAACTTTAAACCAACAAAGTGGATTCCATTAATTTCGAGGATACTGCTCCTGTTGAGCAAAGGCTTTAGAGGTATATCCAAACGATCGACGATTCAAATAAACAGCTTCGCACTGGTGCAAAGTAACGCAAAAAAGGGCTGCAGAAATTCGAGTGCCCCACTTTACCTTTAGTTTAAATTCTCACCCTCAAGTTGATGCATCCTCAAAGTGCAACTTGGAAACTATTAACCTCTGCTAGGCTGTATACTAAAACCATATGATTGGCATAGCGAACAACTTGTAAGCCAATCGTATGTAAAACAAACACGACTTTTTCCTTTATACCAAACGAATATATACATAATTGCATGTAGGTTACAACAGATTAATTTTTAACCAAAATTACAAAATGGGTTGGTTAGGTTCTGACGACAGTCAACGTAGTTAATAACGTCAAGATTGTAACCACACAGACGATATCCGCTCATTGTGGATATTGCTTCTAATTATAGCAATCGTGAGCGTCGCACAGTTTTTGTTAACACTGTACGTCAAACACAATAAAATTATAAAGAAACGCTTTATTAGCAGGGCAAATAATTTTGACAAAATTTAAGAAAGTTTCTGAAAGTAATCTCAAAAGAATTAGAGAAAATTGTATATGTATATTTTGTATTTGTATGAACACACCAAAAATTTATAAAATAAAACTAGTATATGGATGATTTCAGTTTAGAACATTCACCGTTAATACATTGCACGGAAGCTCTAAAAGCAATAGTATTGACAACCCTTCCGGGTGTACAAGTTAGGTCAATCATTAAAGAGCATCCAATACTAGGAAGAACAAAAGAACAAAAGAACAAAAAATAAATGATAAATCCAAATAGAATAGAATGATATTGCTGATCATATCAGAGAAGTTCGAAATAATTTCGATAAAATCGTACAAATGCCTAATCCAACACGGGTTTATTTAAACTACGAAAATAAGCAAACATGCCAACGTATTAGTTGCATGCTTTAATGAAGCACGTCAACTAATTTATGACAATAGAGAAAGATTAACCAGCAAACATGGGTCTCAAGTATCTAAAGTCATATGCAAGTTTAGAGAAAAACTTGCTAGCCATTAAAGAAAGGCATTAGCTCACAATATCAGTCCCAACAGTCTGGAGTACACCTTTGACGTTTGTAACAGAAGAAAAATCTGAGTTGACGGATGACGAAGATTTAGATTCTGACACTGACGAAGAATCGAAGCCACAATTGAAGAAGATTTATTTAATCTTACAGTCCAAGCGGTAATAACATTACGCGAACTGTCGGATCAACATACACTGGAAGAATCCACCAATCCTGACACAAACATGGCACAAACACTGGTAGAATTTCTTAAATTATCCTCATCACTCGTACCTGAGTTCGATGGAAAGGCTGAGAATCAACAAAGTTTCAAAGACGCATTTCATCTAATTGATTCCCTAAAATGAGCGCATGCAACAGTAGCATGAAACTAATAAAGACTAAGCTGGGGTAATGCAAGAAATCTAATAAGCCATGAACAAATAATTGTTCAAATAATCGACAAATTAACAGACAAAAGTCAGTCACTAAGTACAGCACAACGCTTGCTGTCAAGGCAATGACTTAAAACTGTTCCATTGATAATGTAAAACCTTAGATACTCAAAATTAAACAACAATCAAAAAGTACACACGATAATCCTAAGTCTCAATACGTTCGTAACATTAAAAAATGGGGCAACTAATATTACATTTCTGCTTGATACTGGAGCAGAAATTTTTTAAATAAAAAAACATCAGATGTCTTTAATGGCATACAAACGGAAAAAACAATAACAAAACAAGGCATTGGACAAGGTGTCATCAAGTCCAGTGGCCTAGTATAAATTGAGCTACAGACAGATAGATATATTATTCCACACAATTTTGTTATTTCTAGTTTTGCAATACCGTGTGATGGAATAATAGGTATTGACTTAAAAAAATCTGATTTATTTGGTCTTTTCTTAGCAGTTTTCGACAAGCCGACGAAGAATTACCCTTGCAGAAATACGACTTAGTTTTTTTTTTAATTTTAAGCAAAATTGGTCCCCACAGTAAACAAAAAAATTAAAATATAATATATATATATATCATTTAGTTCAGTTAAGTTTTTAATAAATATAAATATATATCAGATTCTTCTCATTATGCCTGACTGGAAGAAGAAATACATGATAGAGCATTTGAATGTGTGTGCCACAGGCACATTTGAAGAAAAAATCTCTGGCTTGCGACAAACGCCGCGATCTACTTGTGCGCACAACCACACAACACAAACGTATGTATGTTTGTAGATCTCGGGGTTTTTGAGAAGCTATGCAGGGAGAAGGAGAAGAATTAAGAACTAACATACATATATAATGAAAAGGCATCAGCCGCAGCGACGTTATGCGCTGAGCGAGATGCGGATTCATACTGAACTTACACACATACACACTCTCAGCAGTCTTACTTTGTCTGGGCACACTAAAATGGTCGCGGACACCCATGGGGCTCAGTCGTTGACGATTTATCGGTATCCGGTATACATGTCTATGCATTGTATAGTTAGTGGCCAAACTCATGCCTGAGAATGATGACGATAGCATTCTCAGGTCTAGAACCTTCACAAGCATTCCTTTACATGCACGACTTTATCGTTCTTGGGATGTTCAGAAAAACAACAAATGTGTTTGAACTTTGTAGAAAACACAACCTAAAACTACATCCACAAAACTGTTCATTTTTTGTGCATGAAGTGACTTTCCTCGGCCATAAATGGACAGATAAAGGAATCTTGCCAGATAACAAAAAATTTGATGTCATGTTAAGCGTATATGCCCTTACAGAATACCCTGTACTTAAATATAAAGTATGCAGCACTTTGTTGCATACGATAACAATAATATAGTAAACAAGCCCAGAGCCACTTTATGTATTGGCGCATTC